>NC_134830.1:162065990-162114989 GCF_004210375.1 Tachypleus tridentatus | reverse complement strand
ATAATCTAAACAAACAGTCTTGTGTGTTCATATAATCTAAACAAACAGTCTTGTGTGTTCATATAATCTAAACAAACAGTCTTGTGTGTTCATATAATCTAAACAATCAGTCTTGTGTGTTCATATAATCTAAACAAACAGTCTTGTGTGTTCATATAATCTAAACAAACAGTCTTGTGTGTTCATATCATTTAAACAAACAGTCTTGTGTGTTCATATAATCTAAACAGTCTTGTGTGTTCATATCATTTAAACAAACAGTCTTGTGTGTTCATATAATCTAAACAATCAGTCTTGTGTGTTCATATAATCTAAACAAACAGGTTTGTGTGTTCATATAATCTAAACAATCAGTCTTGTGTGTTCATATAATCTAAACAAACAGTCTTGTGTGTTCATATAATCTAAACAAACAGTCTTGTGTGTTCATATAATCTAAACAATCAGTCTTGTGTGTTCATATAATCTAAACAAACAGTCTTGTGTGTTCATATAATCTAAACAAACAGTCTTGTGTGTTCATATAATTTAAACAAACAGTCTTGTGTGTTCATATAATCTAAACAGTCTTGTGTGTTCATATAATCTAAACAAACAGTCTTGTGTGTTCATATAATCTAAACAAACAGTCTTGTGTGTTCATATAATCTAAACAGTCTTGTGTGTTCATATAATTTAAACAAACAGTCTTGTGTGTTCATATAATCTAAACAGTCTTGTGTGTTCATATAATCTAAACAAACAGTCTTGTGTGTTCATATAATCTAAACAAACAGTCTTGTGTGTTCATATAATCTAAACAGTCTTGTGTGTTCATATAATCTAAACAGTCTTGTGTGTTCATATAATCTAAACAATCAGTCTTGTGTGTTCATATAATCTAAACAAACAGCCTTGTGTGTTCATATCATTTAAACAAACAGTCTTGTGTGTTCATATCATTTAAACAAACAGTCTTGTGTGTTCATATAATCTAAACAATCAGTCTTGTGTGTTCATATAATCTAAACAATCAGTCTTGTGTGTTCATATAATCTAAACAAACAGGCTTGTGTGTTCATATAATCTAAACAATCAGTCTTGTGTGTTCATATAATCTAAACAAACAGTCTTGTGTGTTCATATAATCTAAACAAACAGTCTTGTGTGTTCATATAATCTAAACAATCAGTCTTGTGTGTTCATATAATCTAAACAAACAGTCTCGTGTGTTCATATAATCTAAACAAACAGGCTTGTGTGTTCATATAATCTAAACAATCAGTCTTGTGTGTTCATATAATCTAAACAAACAGTCTTGTGTGTTCATATAATTTAAACAAACAGTCTTGTGTGTTCATATAATTTAAACAAACAGTCTTGTGTGTTCATATAATCTAAACAGTCTTGTGTGTTCATATAATCTAAACAATCAGTCTTGTGTGTTCATATAATCTAAACAAACAGTCTTGTGTGTTCATATAATCTAAACAGTCTTGTGTGTTCATATAATCTAAACAAACAGTCTTGTGTGTTCATATAATCTAAACAGTCTTGTGTGTTCATATAATCTAAACAGTCTTGTGTGTTCATATAATCTAAACAAACAGCCTTGTGTGTTCATATAATTTAAACAAACAGTCTTGTGTGTTCATATAATCTAAACAGTCTTGTGTGTTCATATAATCTAAACAAACAGTCTTGTGTGTTCATATAGTCTAAACAAACAGTCTGGTGTGTTCATATAATCTAAACAAACAGTCTTGTGTGTTCATATAATTTAAACAAACAGTCTTGTGTGTTCATATAATCTAAACAATCAGTCTTGTGTGTTCATATAATCTAAACAAACAGCCTTGTGTGTTCATATAATCTAAACAAACAGTCTTGTGTGTTCATATAATCTAAACAAACAGTCTTGTGTGTTCATATAATCTAAACAAACAGTCTTGTGTGTTCATATAATCTAAACAAACAGTCTTGTGTGTTCATATAATCTAAACAAACAGTCTGGTGTGTTCATATAATCTAAACAAACAGTCTTGTGTGTTCATATAATCTAAACAAACAGTCTTGTGTGTTCATATAATCTAAACAAACAGTCTTGTGTGTTCATATCATTTAAACAAACAGTCTTGTGTGTTCATATAATCTAAACAGTCTTGTGTGTTCATATCATTTAAACAAACAGTCTTGTGTGTTCATATAATCTAAACAATCAGTCTTGTGTGTTCATATAATCTAAACAAACAGACTTGTGTGTTCATATAATCTAAACAGTCTTGTGTGTTCATATAATCTAAACAATCAGTCTTGTGTGTTCATATAATCTAAACAAACAGTCTTGTGTGTTCATATCATTTAAACAAACAGTCTTGTGTGTTCATATAATCTAAACAGTCTTGTGTGTTCATATAATCTAAACAAACAGTCTTGTGTGTTCATATAATCTAAACAAACAGTCTTGTGTGTTCATATAATCTAAACAGTCTTGTGTGTTCATATAATTTAAACAAACAGTCTTGTGTGTTCATATAATCTAAACAATCAGTCTTGTGTGTTCATATAATCTAAACAGTCTTGTGTGTTCATATAATCTAAACAAACAGCCTTGTGTGTTCATATCATTTAAACAAACAGTCTTGTGTGTTCATATAATCTAAACAGTCTTGTGTGTTCATATAATTTAAACAAACAGTCTTGTGTGTTCATATAATCTAAACAGTCTTGTGTGTTCATATAATCTAAACAAACAGTCTTGTGTGTTCATATAATCTAAACAAACAGTCTTGTGTGTTCATATAATCTAAACAGTCTTGTGTGTTCATATAATCTAAACAGTCTTGTGTGTTCATATAATCTAAACAATCAGTCTTGTGTGTTCATATAATCTAAACAAACAGCCTTGTGTGTTCATATCATTTAAACAAACAGTCTTGTGTGTTCATATCATTTAAACAAACAGTCTTGTGTGTTCATATAATCTAAACAATCAGTCTTGTGTGTTCATATAATCTAAACAAACAGTCTTGTGTGTTCATATAATCTAAACAAACAGTCTTGTGTGTTCATATAATCTAAACAATCAGTCTTGTGTGTTCATATAATCTAAACAAACAGTCTTGTGTGTTCATATAATCTAAACAAACAGTCTTGTGTGTTCATATAATCTAAACAATCAGTCTTGTGTGTTCATATAATCTAAACAAACAGTCTTGTGTGTTCATATAATCTAAACAAACAGTCTTGTGTGTTCATATAATCTAAACAATCAGTCTTGTGTGTTCATATAATCTAAACAAACAGTCTTGTGTGTTCATATAATCTAAACAATCAGTCTTGTGTGTTCATATAATCTAAACAAACAGTCTTGTGTGTTCATATAATCTAAACAGTCTTGTGTGTTCATATAATCTAAACAATCAGTCTTGTGTGTTCATATAATCTAAACAAACAGTCTTGTGTGTTCATATAATCTAAACAGTCTTGTGTGTTCATATCATTTAAACAAACAGTCTTGTGTGTTCATATAATCTAAACAGTCTTGTGTGTTCATATAATCTAAACAGTCTTGTGTGTTCATATAATCTAAACAGTCTTGTGTGTTCATATAATCTAAACAGTCTTGTGTGTTCATATAATCTAAACAAACAGTCTTGTGTGTTCATATAATTTAAACAAACAGTCTTGTGTGTTCATATAATCTAAACAGTCTTGTGTGTTCATATAATCTAAACAAACAGTCTTGTGTGTTCATATAATCTAAACAAACAGTCTTGTGTGTTCATATAATCTAAACAGTCTTGTGTGTTCATATCATTTAAACAAAGAGTCTTGTATGTTCATATAATCTAAACAATCAGTCTTGTGTGTTCATATAATCTAAACAAACAGTCTTGTGTGTTCATATAATCTAAACAATCAGTCTTGTGTGTTCATATAATCTAAACAAACAGTCTTGTGTGTTAATCTAAACATATAATCTAAACAAACAGTCTTGTGTGTTCATATAATCTAAACAATCAGTCTTGTGTGTTCATATAATCTAAACAAACAGTCTTGTGTGTTCATATAATCTAAACAAACAGTCTTGTGTGTTCATATAATCTAAACAAACAGTCTTGTGTGTTCATATAATCTAAACAAACAGTCTTGTGTGTTCATATAATCTAAACAAACAGTCTCGTGTGTTCATATAATCTAAACAAACAGCCTTGTGTTTTCATATCATTTAAACAAACAGTCTTGTGTGTTCATATAATCTAAACAGTCTTGTGTGTTCATATAATTTAAACAAACAGTCTTGTGTGTTCATATAATCTAAACAATCAGTCTTGTGTGTTCATATAATCTAAACAAACAGACTTGTGTGTTCATATAATCTAAACAGTCTTGTGTGTTCATATAATCTAAACAAACAGTCTTGTGTGTTCATATAATCTAAACAAACAGCCTTGTGTGTTCATATCATTTAAACAAACAGTCTTGTGTGTTCATATAATCTAAACAGTCTTGTGTGTTCATATAATCTAAACAATCAGTCTTGTGTGTTCATATAATCTAAACAAACAGTCTTGTGTGTTCATATAATCTAAACAGTCTTGTGTGTTCATATAATCTAAACAATCAGTCTTGTGTGTTCATATAATCTAAACAATCAGTCTTGTGTGTTCATATAATCTAAACAGTCTTGTGTGTTCATATAATCTAAACAAACAGCCTTGTGTGTTCATATCATTTAAACAAACAGTCTTGTGTGTTCATATAATCTAAACAGTCTTGTGTGTTCATATAATTTAAACAAACAGTCTTGTGTGTTCATATAATCTAAACAGTCTTGTGTGTTCATATAATCTAAACAAACAGTCTTGTGTGTTCATATAATCTAAACAGTCTTGTGTGTTCATATAATCTAAACAAACAGTCTTGTGTGTTCATATAATCTAAACAATCAGTCTTGTGTGTTCATATAATCTAAACAAACAGTCTTGTGTGTTCATATAATCTAAACAAACAGTCTTGTGTGTTCATATAATCTAAAAAAACAGTCTTGTGTGTTCATATAATCTAAACAAACAGTCTTGTGTGTTCATATAATCTAAACAAACAGTCTTGTGTGTTCATATAATCTAAACAAACAGTCTTGTGTGTTCATATAATCTAAACAGTCTTGTGTGTTCATATAATCTAAACAAACAGTCTTGTGTGTTCATATAATCTAAACAATCAGTCTTGTGTGTTCATATAATCTAAACAAACAGCCTTGTGTGTTCATATCATTTAAACAAACAGTCTTGTGTGTTCATATAATCTAAACAGTCTTGTGTGTTCATATCATTTAAACAAACAGTCTTGTGTGTTCATATAATCTAAACAATCAGTCTTGTGTGTTCATATAATCTAAACAAACAGTCTTGTGTGTTCATATAATCTAAACAATCAGTCTTGTGTGTTCATATAATCTAAACAAACAGTCTCGTGTGTTCATATAATCTAAACAAACAGGCTTGTGTGTTCATATAGTCTAAACAATCAGTCTTGTGTGTTCATATAATCTAAACAAACAGTCTTGTGTGTTCATATAGTCTAAACAAACAGTCTGGTGTGTTCATATAATTTAAACAAACAGTCTCGTGTGTTCATATAATCTAAACAGTCTTGTGTGTTCATATAATCTAAACAAACAGTCTTGTGTGTTCATATAATCTAAACAAACAGCCTTGTGTGTTCATATCATTTAAACAAACAGTCTTGTGTGTTCATATAATCTAAACAATCAGTCTTGTGTGTTCATATAATCTAAACAAACAGCCTTGTGTGTTCATATAATCTAAAGTCTTGTGTGTTCATATAATCTAAACAGTCTTGTGTGTTCATATAATCTAAACAGTCTTGTGTGTTCATATAATCTAAACAATCAGTCTTGTGTGTTCATATAATCTAAACAAACAGCCTTGTGTGTTCATATAATCTAAAGTCTTGTGTGTTCATATAATCTAAACAGTCTTGTGTGTTCATATCATTTAAACAAACAGTCTTGTGTGTTCATATAATCTAAACAATCAGTCTTGTGTGTTCATATAATCTAAACAATCAGTCTTGTGTGTTCATATAATCTAAACAAACAGGCTTGTGTGTTCATATAATCTAAACAATCAGTCTTGTGTGTTCATATAATCTAAACAAACAGTCTCGTGTGTTCATATAATCTAAACAAACAGGCTTGTGTGTTCATATAGTCTAAACAATCAGTCTTGTGTGTTCATATAATCTAAACAAACAGTCTTGTGTGTTCATATAGTCTAAACAAACAGTCTGGTGTGTTCATATAATTTAAACAAACAGTCTCGTGTGTTCATATAATCTAAACAGTCTTGTGTGTTCATATAATCTAAACAAACAGCCTTGTGTGTTCATATCATTTAAACAAACAGTCTTGTGTGTTCATATAATCTAAACAGTCTTGTGTGTTCATATAATTTAAACAAACAGTCTTGTGTGTTCATATAATCTAAACAAACAGTCTTGTGTGTTCATATAATCTAAACAAACAGCCTTGTGTGTTCATATAATCTAAACAGTCTTGTGTGTTCATATAATCTAAACAGTCTTGTGTGTTCATATAATCTAAACAATCAGTCTTGTGTGTTCATATAATCTAAACAAACAGCCTTGTGTGTTCATATCATTTAAACAAACAGTCTTGTGTGTTCATATAATCTAAACAGTCTTGTGTGTTCATATCATTTAAACAAACAGTCTTGTGTGTTCATATAATCTAAACAATCAGTCTTGTGTGTTCATATAATCTAAACAAACAGGCTTGTGTGTTCATATAATCTAAACAATCAGTCTTGTGTGTTCATATAATCTAAACAAACAGTCTCGTGTGTTCATATAATCTAAACAAACAGGCTTGTGTGTTCATATAGTCTAAACAATCAGTCTTGTGTGTTCATATAATCTAAACAAACAGTCTTGTGTGTTCATATAGTCTAAACAAACAGTCTGGTGTGTTCATATAATTTAAACAAACAGTCTCGTGTGTTCATATAATCTAAACAAACAGTCTTGTGTGTTCATATAATCTAAACAAACAGTCTCGTGTGTTCATATAATCTAAACAAACAGCCTTGTGTGTTCATATCATTTAAACAAACAGTCTTGTGTGTTCATATAATCTAAACAATCAGTCTTGTGTGTTCATATAATCTAAACAAACAGCCTTGTGTGTTCATATAATCTAAAGTCTTGTGTGTTCATATAATCTAAACAGTCTTGTGTGTTCATATAATCTAAACAGTCTTGTGTGTTCATATAATCTAACCAATCAGTCTTGTGTGTTCATATAATCTAAACAAACAGCCTTGTGTGTTCATATAATCTAAAGTCTTGTGTGTTCATATAATCTAAACAGTCTTGTGTGTTCATATCATTTAAACAAACAGTCTTGTGTGTTCATATAATCTAAACAATCAGTCTTGTGTGTTCATATAATCTAAACAATCAGTCTTGTGTGTTCATATAATCTAAACAAACAGGTTTGTGTGTTCATATAATCTAAACAATCAGTCTTGTGTGTTCATATAATCTAAACAAACAGTCTCATGTGTTCATATAATCTAAACAAACAGGCTTGTGTGTTCATATAGTCTAAACAATCAGTCTTGTGTGTTCATATAATCTAAACAAACAGTCTTGTGTGTTCATATAGTCTAAACAAACAGTCTGGTGTGTTCATATAATTTAAACAAACAGTCTCGTGTGTTCATATAATCTAAACAGTCTTGTGTGTTCATATAATCTAAACAAACAGCCTTGTGTGTTCATATCATTTAAACAAACAGTCTTGTGTGTTCATATAATCTAAACAGTCTTGTGTGTTCATATCATTTAAACAAACAGTCTTGTGTGTTCATATAATCTAAACAGTCTTGTGTGTTCATATAATCTAAACAAACAGTCTTGTGTGTTCATATAATCTAAACAAACAGCCTTGTGTGTTCATATAATCTAAACAGTCTTGTGTGTTCATATAATCTAAACAGTCTTGTGTGTTCATATAATCTAAACAATCAGTCTTGTGTGTTCATATAATCTAAACAAATAGCCTTGTGTGTTCATATCATTTAAACAAACAGTCTTGTGTGTTCATATCATTTAAACAAACAGTCTTGTGTGTTCATATAATCTAAACAATCAGTCTTGTGTGTTCATATAATCTAAACAATCAGTCTTGTGTGTTCATATAATCTAAACAAACAGGCTTGTGTGTTCATATAATCTAAACAATCAGTCTTGTGTGTTCATATAATCTAAACAAACAGTCTCGTGTGTTCATATAATCTAAACAAACAGGCTTGTGTGTTCATATAGTCTAAACAATCAGTCTTGTGTGTTCATATAATCTAAACAAACAGTCTCGTGTGTTCATATAATCTAAACAAACAGTCTTGTGTGTTCATATAATCTAAACAATCAGTCTTGTGTGTTCATATAATCTAAACAAACAGTCTTGTGTGTTCATATAGTCTAAACAAACAGTCTGGTGTGTTCATATAATTTAAACAAACAGTCTCGTGTGTTCATATAATCTAAACAGTCTTGTGTGTTCATATAATGTAAACAATCAGTCTTGTGTGTTCATATAATCTAAACAAACAGTCTTGTGTGTTCATATAATCTAAACAGTCTTGTGTGTTCATATAATTTAAACAAACAGTCTTGTGTGTTCATATAATCTAAACAGTCTTGTGTGTTCATATAATCTAAACAGTCTTGTGTGTTCATATAATCTAAACAGTCTTGTGTGTTCATATAATCTAAACAAACAGTCTTGTGTGTTCATATAATCTAAACAAACAGTCTTGTGTGTTCATATAATCTAAACAGTCTTGTGTGTTCATATAATCTAAACAATCAGTCTTGTGTGTTCATATAATCTAAACAAACAGTCTTGTGTGTTCATATAATCTAAACAGTCTTGTGTGTTCATATCATTTAAACAAACAGTCTTGTGTGTTCATATAATCTAAACAATCAGTCTTGTGTGTTCATATAATCTAAACAAACAGGCTTGTGTGTTCATATAATCTAAACAATCAGTCTTGTGTGTTCATATAATCTAAACAAACAGTCTTGTGTGTTCATATAATCTAAACAATCAGTCTTGTGTGTTCATATAATCTAAACAAACAGTCTTGTGTGTTCATATAATCTAAACAAACAGTCTTGTGTGTTCATATAATCTAAACAAACAGTCTTGTGTGTTCATATAATCTAAACAAACAGTCTCGTGTGTTCATATAATCTAAACAAACAGCCTTGTGTTTTCATATCATTTAAACAAACAGTCTTGTGTGTTCATATAATCTAAACAGTCTTGTGTGTTCATATCATTTAAACAAACAGTCTTGTGTGTTCATATAATCTAAACAATCAGTCTTGTGTGTTCATATAATCTAAACAAACAGACTTGTGTGTTCATATAATCTAAACAGTCTTGTGTGTTCATATAATCTAAACAATCAGTTTTGTGTGTTCATATAATCTAAACAAACAGCCTTGTGTGTTCATATCATTTAAACAAACAGTCTTGTGTGTTCATATAATCTAAACAGTCTTGTGTGTTCATATAATCTAAACAATCAGTCTTGTGTGTTCATATAATCTAAACAAACAGTCTTGTGTGTTCATATAATCTAAACAGTCTTGTGTGTTTATATCATTTAAACAAACAGTCTTGTGTGTTCATATAATCTAAACAATCAGTCTTGTGTGTTCATATAATCTAAACAGTCTTGTGTGTTCATATAATCTAAACAAACAGTCTTGTGTGTTCATATAATCTAAACAAACAGTCTTGTGTGTTCATATAATTTAAACAAACAGTCTTGTGTGTTCATATAATCTAAACAGTCTTGTGTGTTCATATAATCTAAACAAACAGTCTTGTGTGTTCATATAATCTAAACAAACAGCCTTGTGTGTTCATATAATCTAAACAGTCTTGTGTGTTCATATAATCTAAACAGTCTTGTGTGTTCATATAATCTAAACAATCAGTCTTGTGTGTTCATATAATCTAAACAAACAGCCTTGTGTGTTCATATCATTTAAACAAACAGTCTTGTGTGTTCATATCATTTAAACAAACAGTCTTGTGTGTTCATATAATCTAAACAATCAGTCTTGTGTGTTCATATAATCTAAACAATCAGTCTTGTGTGTTCATATAATCTAAACAAACAGTCTTGTGTGTTCATATAATCTAAACAATCAGTCTTGTGTGTTCATATAATCTAAACAAACAGTCTTGTGTGTTCATATAATCTAAACAAACAGGCTTGTGTGTTCATATAATCTAAACAATCAGTCTTGTGTGTTCATATAATCTAAACAAACAGTCTTGTGTGTTCATATAATCTAAACAAACAGTCTTGTGTGTTCATATAATCTAAACAATCAGTCTTGTGTGTTCATATAATCTAAACAAACAGTCTTGTGTGTTCATATAATCTAAACAAACAGTCTTGTGTGTTCATATAATTTAAACAAACAGTCTCGTGTGTTCATATAATCTAAACAGTCTTGTGTGTTCATATAATGTAAACAATCAGTCTTGTGTGTTCATATAATCTAAACAAACAGTCTTGTGTGTTCATATAATCTAAACAGTCTTGTGTGTTCATATAATTTAAACAAACAGTCTTGTGTGTTCATATAATCTAAACAGTCTTGTGTGTTCATATAATCTAAACAGTCTTGTGTGTTCATATAATCTAAACAGTCTTGTGTGTTCATATAATCTAAACAGTCTTGTGTGTTCATATAATCTAAACAAACAGCCTTGTGTGTTCATATCATTTAAACAAACAGTCTTGTGTGTTCATATAATCTAAACAGTCTTGTGTGTTCATATAATCTAAACAATCAGTCTTGTGTGTTCATATAATCTAAACAAACAGCCTTGTGTGTTCATATAATCTAAACAGTCTTGTGTGTTCATATCATTTAAACAAAGAGTCTTGTATGTTCATATAATCTAAACAATCAGTCTTGTGTGTTCATATAATCTAAACAAACAGTCTTGTGTGTTCATATAATCTAAACAATCAGTCTTGTGTGTTCATATAATCTAAACAAACAGTCTTGTGTGTTCATATAATCTAAACAAACAGTCTTGTGTGTTCATATAATCTAAACAAACAGTCTTGTGTGTTCATATAATCTAAACAAACAGTCTTGTGTGTTCATATAATCTAAACAAACAGTCTGGTGTGTTCATATAATCTAAACAAACAGTCTCGTGTGTTCATATAATCTAAACAAACAGTCTTGTGTGTTCATATAATCTAAACAAACAGTCTCGTGTGTTCATATAATCTAAACAAACAGCCTTGTGTTTTCATATCATTTAAACAAACAGTCTTGTGTGTTCATATAATCTAAACAGTCTTGTGTGTTCATATCATTTAAACAAACAGTCTTGTGTGTTCATATAATCTAAACAATCAGTCTTGTGTGTTCATATAATCTAAACAAACAGACTTGTGTGTTCATATAATCTAAACAGTCTTGTGTGTTCATATAATCTAAACAATCAGTTTTGTGTGTTCATATAATCTAAACAAACAGCCTTGTGTGTTCATATCATTTAAACAAACAGTCTTGTGTGTTCATATAATCTAAACAGTCTTGTGTGTTCATATAATCTAAACAATCAGTCTTGTGTGTTCATATAATCTAAACAAATAGCCTTGTGTGTTCATATAATCTAAACAGTCTTGTGTGTTTATATCATTTAAACAAACAGTCTTGTGTGTTCATATAATCTAAACAATCAGTCTTGTGTGTTCATATAATCTAAACAGTCTTGTGTGTTCATATAATCTAAACAAACAGCCTTGTGTGTTCATATCATTTAAACAAACAGTCTTGTGTGTTCATATAATCTAAACAGTCTTGTGTGTTCATATCATTTAAACAAACAGTCTTGTGTGTTCATATAATCTAAACAGTCTTGTGTGTTCATATAATCTAAACAAACAGTCTTGTGTGTTCATATAATCTAAACAGTCTTGTGTGTTCATATAATCTAAACAAACAGTCTTGTGTGTTCATATAATCTAAACAATCAGTCTTGTGTGTTCATATAATCTAAACAAACAGTCTTGTGTGTTCATATAATCTAAACAAACAGTCTTGTGTGTTCATATAATCTAAACAATCAGTCTTGTGTGTTCATATAATCTAAACAAACAGTCTTGTGTGTTCATATATATCTAAACAAACAGTCTTGTGTGTTCATATAATCTAAACAAACAGTCTTGTGTGTTCATATAATCTAAACAAACAGTCTTGTGTGTTCATATAATCTAAACAAACAGTCTTGTGTGTTCATATAATCTAAACAAACAGTCTTGTGTGTTCATATCATTTAAACAAACAGTCTTGTGTGTTCATATAATCTAAACAATCAGTCTTGTGTGTTCATATAATCTAAACAAACAGTCTTGTGTGTTCATATAATCTAAACAGTCTTGTGTGTTCATATAATCTAAACAGTCTTGTGTGTTCATATAATCTAAACAAACAGTCTTGTGTGTTCATATAATCTAAACAAACAGTCTTGTGTGTTCATATAATCTAAACAGTCTTGTGTGTTCATATAATCTAAACAGTCTTGTGTGTTCATATAATTTAAACAAACAGTCTTGTGTGTTCATATAATCTAAACAATCAGTCTTGTGTGTTCATATAATCTAAACAATCAGTCTTGTGTGTTCATATAATCTAAACAAACAGGCTTGTGTGTTCATATAATCTAAACAAACAGTCTTGTGTGTTCATATAATCTAAACAAACAGTCTTGTGTGTTCATATAATCTAAACAATCAGTCTTGTGTGTTCATATAATCTAAACAAACAGTCTTGTGTGTTCATATAATCTAAACAAACAGTCTTGTGTGTTCATATAATCTAAACAAACAGTCTTGTGTGTTCATATAATCTAAACAAACAGTCTTGTGTGTTCATATAATCTAAACAAACAGTCTTGTGTGTTCATATAATCTAAACAATCAGTCTTGTGTGTTCATATAATCTAAACAAACAGTCTTGTGTGTTCATATAATCTAAACAAACAGTCTTGTGTGTTCATATAATTTAAACAAACAGTCTTGTGTGTTCATATAATCTAAACAAACAGTCTTGTGTGTTCATATAATCTAAACAAACAGTCTCGTGTGTTCATATAATCTAAACAAACAGCCTTGTGTGTTCATATCATTTAAACAAACAGTCTTGTGTGTTCATATAATCTAAACAATCAGTCTTGTGTGTTCATATAATCTAAACAAACAGTCTTGTGTGTTCATATAATCTAAACAGTCTTGTGTGTTCATATAATCTAAACAGTCTTGTGTGTTCATATAATCTAAACAGTCTTGTGTGTTCATATAATCTAAACAATCAGTCTTGTGTGTTCATATAATCTAAACAAACAGCCTTGTGTGTTCATATAATCTAAAGTCTTGTGTGTTCATATAATCTAAACAGTCTTGTGTGTTCATATCATTTAAACAAACAGTCTTGTGTGTTCATATAATCTAAACAATCAGTCTTGTGTGTTCATATAATCTAAACAATCAGTCTTGTGTGTTCATATAATCTAAACAAACAGTCTTGTGTGTTCATATAATCTAAACAATCAGTCTTGTGTGTTCATATAATCTAAACAAACAGTCTTGTGTGTTCATATAATCTAAACAAACAGTCTTGTGTGTTCATATAATCTAAACAAACAGTCTTGTGTGTTCATATAATCTAAACAAACAGTCTGGTGTGTTCATATAATTTAAACAAACAGTCTCGTGTGTTCATATAATCTAAACAGTCTTGTGTGTTCATATAATCTAAACAAACAGCCTTGTGTGTTCATATCATTTAAACAAACAGTCTTGTGTGTTCATATAATCTAAACAAACAGTCTTGTGTGTTCATATAATCTAAACAAACAGCCTTGTGTGTTCATATAATCTAAACAGTCTTGTGTGTTCATATAATCTAAACAGTCTTGTGTGTTCATATAATCTAAACAGTCTTGTGTGTTCATATAATCTAAACAATCAGTCTTGTGTGTTCATATAATCTAAACAAACAGCCTTGTGTGTTCATATCATTTAAACAAACAGTCTTGTGTGTTCATATCATTTAAACAAACAGTCTTGTGTGTTCATATAATCTAAACAATCAGTCTTGTGTGTTCATATAATCTAAACAATCAGTCTTGTGTGTTCATATAATCTAAACAAACAGTCTTGTGTGTTCATATAATCTAAACAATCAGTCTTGTGTGTTCATATAATCTAAACAAACAGTCTTGTGTGTTCATATAATCTAAACAAACAGTCTTGTGTGTTCATATAATCTAAACAATCAGTCTTGTGTGTTCATATAATCTAAACAAACAGTCTTGTGTGTTCATATAATCTAAACAATCAGTCTTGTGTGTTCATATAATCTAAACAAACAGTCTTGTGTGTTCATATAATCTAAACAAACAGTCTTGTGTGTTCATATAATCTAAACAAACAGTCTTGTGTGTTCATATAATCTAAACAAACAGTCTTGTGTGTTCATATAATCTAAACAAACAGTCTTGTGTGTTCATATAATCTAAACAAACAGTCTTGTGTGTTCATATCATTTAAACAAACAGTCTTGTGTGTTCATATAATCTAAACAATCAGTCTTGTGTGTTCATATAATCTAAACAAACAGTCTTGTGTGTTCATATAATCTAAACAGTCTTGTGTGTTCATATAATCTAAACAGTCTTGTGTGTTCATATAATCTAAACAAACAGCCTTGTGTGTTCATATAATCTAAACAAACAGTCTTGTGTGTTCATATAATCTAAACAGTCTTGTGTGTTCATATAATCTAAACAGTCTTGTGTGTTCATATAATTTAAACAAACAGTCTTGTGTGTTCATATAATCTAAACAATCAGTCTTGTGTGTTCATATAATCTAAACAATCAGTCTTGTGTGTTCATATAATCTAAACAAACAGTCTTGTGTGTTCATATAATCTAAACAAACAGTCTTGTGTGTTCATATAATCTAAACAAACAGTCTTGTGTGTTCATATAATCTAAACAATCAGTCTTGTGTGTTCATATAATCTAAACAAACAGTCTTGTGTGTTCATATAATCTAAACAAACAGTCTTGTGTGTTCATATAATCTAAACAAACAGTCTTGTGTGTTCATATAATCTAAACAAACAGTCTTGTGTGTTCATATAATCTAAACAAACAGTCTTGTGTGTTCATATAATCTAAACAATCAGTCTTGTGTGTTCATATAATCTAAACAAACAGTCTTGTGTGTTCATATAATCTAAACAAACAGTCTTGTGTGTTCATATAATTTAAACAAACAGTCTTGTGTGTTCATATAATCTAAACAAACAGTCTTGTGTGTTCATATAATCTAAACAAACAGTCTTGTGTGTTCATATAATCTAAAGTCTTGTGTGTTCATATCATTTAAACAAACAGTCTTGTGTGTTCATATAATCTAAACAATCAGTCTTGTGTGTTCATATAATCTAAACAAACAGTCTTGTGTGTTCATATAATCTAAAGTCTTGTGTGTTCATATAATCTAAACAGTCTTGTGTGTTCATATAATCTAAACAGTCTTGTGTGTTCATATAATCTAAACAATCAGTCTTGTGTGTTCATATAATCTAAACAAACAGTCTTGTGTGTTCATATAATCTAAACAAACAGTCTTGTGTGTTCATATAATCTAAACAGTCTTGTGTGTTCATATAATCTAAACAAACAGTCTTGTGTGTTCATATAATCTAAACAATCAGTCTTGTGTGTTCATATAATCTAAACAATCAGTCTTGTGTGTTCATATAATCTAAACAAACAGTCTTGTGTGTTCATATAATCTAAACAATCAGTCTTGTGTGTTCATATAATCTAAACAAACAGTCTTGTGTGTTCATATAATCTAAACAAACAGTCTTGTGTGTTCATATAATCTAAACAAAC
Organism: Tachypleus tridentatus; assembly: GCF_004210375.1. Classification (NCBI taxonomy): domain Eukaryota; kingdom Metazoa; phylum Arthropoda; class Merostomata; order Xiphosura; family Limulidae; genus Tachypleus; species Tachypleus tridentatus. The sequence goes on along the minus strand of NC_134830.1, from coordinate 162,098,935 downwards.
AGTCTTGTGTGTTCATATAATCTAAACAAACAGTCTTGTGTGTTCATATAATTTAAACAAACAGTCTTGTGTGTTCATATAATCTAAACAGTCTTGTGTGTTCATATAATCTAAACAAACAGTCTTGTGTGTTCATATAATTTAAACAAACAGTCTTGTGTGTTCATATAATCTAAACAAACAGTCTTGTGTGTTCATATAATCTAAACAAACAGTCTTGTGTGTTCATATAATCTAAACAAACAGTCTTGTGTGTTCATATAATCTAAACAGTCTTGTGTGTTCATATAATCTAAACAATCAGTCTTGTGTGTTCATATAATCTAAACAATCAGTCTTGTGTGTTCATATAATCTAAACAAATAGCCTTGTGTGTTCATATCATTTAAACAAACAGTCTTGTGTGTTCATATCATTTAAACAAACAGTCTTGTGTGTTCATATAATCTAAACAATCAGTCTTGTGTGTTCATATAATCTAAACAATCAGTCTTGTGTGTTCATATAATCTAAACAAACAGGCTTGTGTGTTCATATAATCTAAACAATCAGTCTTGTGTGTTCATATAATCTAAACAAACAGTCTCGTGTGTTCATATAATCTAAACAAACAGGCTTGTGTGTTCATATAGTCTAAACAATCAGTCTTGTGTGTTCATATAATCTAAACAAACAGTCTTGTGTGTTCATATAGTCTAAACAAACAGTCTGGTGTGTTTATATAATTTAAACAAACAGTCTCGTGTGTTCATATAATCTAAACAGTCTTGTGTGTTCATATAATGTAAACAATCAGTCTTGTGTGTTCATATAATCTAAACAAACAGTCTTGTGTGTTCATATAATCTAAACAGTCTTGTGTGTTCATATCATTTAAACAAACAGTCTTGTGTGTTCATATAATCTAAACAGTCTTGTGTGTTCATATAATCTAAACAGTCTTGTGTGTTCATATAATCTAAACAGTCTTGTGTGTTCATATAATCTAAACAGTCTCGTGTGTTCATATAATCTAAACAAACAGCCTTGTGTGTTCATATAATCTAAACAATCAGTCTTGTTGTTTCATATAATCTAAACAATCAGTCTTGTGTGTTCATATAATCTAAACAAACAGTCTTGTGTGTTCATATAATCTAAACAAACAGACGTGTGTTCATATAGTCTAAACAATCAGTCTTGTGTGTTCATATAATCTAAACAAATAGTCTTGTGTGTTCATATAGTCTAAACAAACAGTCTCGTGTGTTGATATAGTCTAAACATACAGTCTTGTGTGTTCATATAATCTAAACAAACAGTCTTGTGTGCTCATATAATCTAAACAATCAGTCTTGTGCGTTCATATAATCTAAACAATCAGTCTTGTGTGTTCATATAATCTAAACAAACAGTCTCGTGTGTTCATATAATCTAAACAAACAGTCTCGTGTGTTCATATAGTCTAAACAAACAGTCTCGTGTGTTCATATAATTTAAAGAAACAGTATCGTGTGTTCATATAATTTAAACAGTATCGTGTGTTCATATAATCTAAACAGTCTCGTGTGTTCATATAATCTAAACAGTCTTGTGTGTTCATATAATCTAAACAAACAGTCTTGTGTGTTCATATAATCTAAACAAATAGTCTCGTGTGTTTGTATTACCGTCCAATGAATCGTCACTTCATCTGGGTGTCGATGAATGACAATTGTATGTTCACAGCAGATTTCATCTATATACTTGATACGTTGTAACAACTTCCCACAAGCTTGAATTACCGCTATTGGTTACCTTATGGTAGCAATCATGGTAATTCCATTATCTTCTCAGTCATGAATAAGCTAATTATTGATTTGCTCTGAACGCTACATATACACACCTTATATTCCCAGCTGACAGCTAACTGTCTAACTTACTTTTATAAGTAAACGCGAACATACGTATAACAAAAGTACAGAACACAGCGTGGTTTGTCTTCCTAGCTGCGACATCTAAGGGGAAGTATTTCCAAAGTTATATAACATTTATGTGGTTCATAGAGTCAACCTACTTCCCATTTCCTCAATACTTTCTACGGGAAGTATAATTCAGCTATAGAAACGCTTTAGTAGGTATGGTTTTCACTGCACGGATTACTTGAACTAATCTATTCCTACGTAGTATCCTGCAAGTGGAAAATAACAACTGATACAACAACTTGCTGCACGTATACTCCATGTTACATTCATTAGTCCTAAGTGCGTATTTTTTTTTCCTTCCTCATTTTTGATTCTTTTTCACAACGTGTAGCTAACTGTCCATTTTCAGTGAATGACGTTGTCTTTATCAATCAAATACTGGTCGAATAATTCGAACCAAATAAAGCAATATACGTCTGAGTAGTAAAACTTCGTCTTTTTCTCCGTGATCCAAGGAGCGGGAAAAAACACACCCAAAGAGATAACACTGTGTGTGTGTGTATGCATGGTGAAAGAGACCGTTCGCATCACACACTGTATTCATAAGAGAGATTTCAATAGTGTCTAAAGTTCCCCGAGAAAGCTGATACAAATTCAAAGATGGAAATCTGGAACATAGTAAATGATCGGTTAATTTCAAACCTTTTTTATGTTCTATTCCTATCGATCCCTCCAATGCTGAACACGTCTCTATCTTCTACGTTATTTTTTTCTTCACTTTATTACGTGTAAATTCATGGTGATTTATTTGAAAGACCCCACACTCAATGTCCTCACACACCTCTTTTTTTTTAATACTTCACGCCCCCTTGCGTGAACTTGACGGATCATTTATCACTTCAAGGAATTGCTGTTTAGATCAAGAACTCCTCCCCCCTTTCCTTTTCCTTTGTCGTTACTGTCGCCTGTTTGTCTGAATGAAAACTTCACTCGTTTCTGGATTCATTGTATAGAATGACGTCATCCAACAACCCCCTCTATATTTGTACAAGTCACTTAATTCCACGTACGTTGCGAAATTACACAAATTAACCGCCTTCCAACTTGATTACGCGACAACACCAGGAAACATCTCGAGGAAATTACCGACTTAAAAGGTATGCTCACAACTAGATGGATTCCCCTTCGACTTCGAGGAATATTCGATCACGAAGGTTGTGAGAGGAAACGCTGTAAGATCTGTCCAGCAGTAGAAGGACATTGGTAGATACTGACCTTGGTTTATTCAAGACAAAAACCACTTGACATCCATGCACGAGGAAACTCGTGTACTTCTGCACGCTCTTTGCACTTAGAAAATTTTCAGTAGGTTCCAGCATGAGCTTGGATAACAATTGCGCTTTGTCGTTAATCTAAACCAGAAACAGAAAATCTACATAATCAATCTTTCGGGATTTCGTTGACACGAAAAGAACGTCCTTCGCGTCAGATGAATACATTCACTCTCAACTTGACTCACTCATCCTAACTAATTTTAGTTTCGTCATTTTGCCAAATCTCTGTCTCTCTTCTTCACATACTGGATACTAAAATTATACCATTACACACAGATACACATGAGTTTATATATATATTACTTATTTGTATGTATATATATATGTATGTGTCTATTACTAAGTGTAAGAACATGAAGTTGAAGATTCAAGGCATTCGTTATTAGTTTTAGTTTTATCGCACTGCATATTATAAGTTAGACCCATACATTACCTAGATATGTTAGTTGCTGTGTTAATTTTTAATTTTTGATCTATGTAGGTAACTTGCTTTGATCAAAAACCGATTATTTGTTTATTTTAGAGGAAAATCACACTTGGCTATCTGCTGCTTCCGCCTAGAGAAAACAATTCCAGGGTTGTGACGTATCACTACTCCACTGGGGGAACAAGAGTTAAGTTTGATATATATATAAATACATACACAGATATTTCAAATCAAAATATCTAAATCTTTGCCTGGATCCTGTCTTTGATCTAACGTTAGGCACTTGAATGACTTCTATTTTACTAGACTCAATAATGGCTCTGTTTGTTTACCATTTAGGGTAACTGAATGATCGAAACTTAGTAGAACGAGCACAAATGTGACTGTCAGCAACATGTACACTTCTTAGTGACGACTTGGACTAAACAATCAAAATTCTTTCGTTTCGGTAATCACCGCTGTAACCCTAAAACCGCTGATTTACTGGACTACCTCTGTCACATGCGTCGCTGTTTCTTACATCCGTCATTGTCAACTTCCTGCGACTTTGACCGCCTTCCCAAGCGACTACAAGTAACTTCATTGAAACGGCTGCTGCCGAGAGTTTGTCATTAACAGGAGCTTAGACCATTATGTCGTTGGTGACTAATCAGTCCAAACAATTAGATTTGTATAAAGATAAATGCCTAATCCGTGTTCTTCACGAAGGTTGGTTCTCCAAGAATAACAAATTGATGGCACACCAGCCCTAAAAATACTTAATTCATTAACACCAAATCTAATTAAGTTGAAATCTTTCGGCAGTGTGTACATAACCTTTCAGCCTATCGCTTCTAGTCTTGTCTTTCTGGTTTGTTCTTTACATTAAGAGGGAAACGGTAACTGCCTAATGCTGTACGTGTTCGCAATTACGTTAGGGAAATCGCAAATGCGTTTTCCTTTTTGAGTTTTAAACAGTTACTTATGGGTTTTGAAAGAAGTTTTAGACACTTAGAAAAATACATCCAAATGCAATTTTCTAAGTAGTTCAATAACAAGCAAATGAAAGTTTCTTCTCAAAAGAAGGAAATACACAAGTTGATCCAGCAGTGCTTTAAGTGGTAAATATAAATTATTGTTGCAAAACTTGACGAAATGGAACAATAAACTCATTAGTAGTGCTATTTAAAACATGTATCTTTTTTATTTTATTACAAAGCTTACAGTATACTAGAGTTATCGGCCGGTGTTTCTAATTCTGAACTGGAAACTCGAGTGAGGATAACACATCTTACCACCCACCATCCGCGATTAAAAGAAGCAGCAAAAAACTGACTGTCGTTCGTATAACACAGCCATAGCTTAAACAGTGGAGAAGATTTCATGGTCTCGCAAGATCACGTTTTATACATCATCTTTTATCATCGTTAGTTCCAAGAAACCAGAGGTTTCTCGCCAGCTTCGACATTAGAATTACGACCTTCGATAAAAGCATTGCGAACAACTTATTGTTTACATGAGTTGTATTCACTTATATTAGTCTTCACAAAATAGAAGTATGCATTACAGAATGTTCGCACTATAGAGTATAGAATTAGTGTGTAACCAAACACTGTCTGTGGTTAAAATGTAAGCATTATACTCACAACGTAGAGATAATTCCGTATCTAGAAGGTGGAGAATATAGAGTTAAATATCGCGACCTCTGTCGTGACAACACTGTTTCTAAAAGGTGATAATATAGAGTTAAACATATTAACATATCAACCTATGTCATGACAAAACTGTTTCTGAGAGGTGAGAATATAGAGTTAAACATCACCACCTATGTTGTGACAACACTGTTTCTCGGAAGTGCAGAATATAGAGTTAAACATCGCCACCTATGTTGTGACAACACTGTTTCTAGGAAGTGCAGAATATAGAGTTAAACATCGCCACCTATGTTGTGACAACACTGTTTCTAAGAGGTGAGAATATAGAGTTAAACATCGCCACCTATGTTGTGACAACACTGTTTCTAGGAAGTGCAGAATATAGAGTTAAATATCGCTACCTATGTTGTGACAACACTGTTTCTAGGAAGTGCAGAATATAGAGTTAAACATCGCCACCTATGTTGTGACAACACTGTTTCTAGAAAGTGCAGAATATAGAGTTAAATATCGCTACCAATGTCGTGAGAACACTGTTTCTAAGAGGTGAGGATATATAGTTAAAAATCGCTCTCTCCTTTGTAACAACACTGTTTCTAGGAGGTGAGAATATAGAGTTAAAAATCGCTAACTACGTCGTGACAACACTGTTTCTGATAACCCATTGTCACAGACTACAGAGAACCACATGTTGTAATCATATCAACAAGAGAGAAGATCTAAATGTGTTAGGTGTTAGTAATGTGTTAAGTGGATTTAGTCAATTGTTGTAGTTTTGTATCCAGTTTCCTCCACCAAACACTGATAAATCACCCAAAACCTTATACACAAACAGTGGCACAAAGAATTACAATAGTAATGAATTATTGATGGCTGGATAGAATATTTTGCGTTCTCTGCTAGATACGTTTATTTTTCAAAATTATGTCGTTTGCGAAAGCTTGGAGAAAGCGAAAGCAGGCAATCAAAAGCTTCTGTGGCCAGGTTTTCACTGTCTTTGGCTACTCTGATGGACCAGTGGATTTCACTGTCCCTCTTAAAAAGTATCGACGATCCCGAGTTGCTGTGTGAGATTTTTTATTTTATTTTTTGCAGAAACGAGACGCGAACCATGAACATTCGTGTCTATCATTAGGCCACGTCCTACCTCCAAACTTACATAATTGTTGATAAAAAAAACACTCCCAGTTTGCCCGTAAAGAAGAAAGGTCCAAATTTCGAAAACGCTCGGGTTAGAGGGTTTCTATCTGGTATCTATCAAAACTTTCATAGTGGTAGTGATGACATAACAACCGTGTCCATATTTACATGGTGGTAGTGACGACACAACAACCGTGTTCATACTTACATGGTGGTAGTAACGACACAACAACTGTGACAAAGAGAAATAAAAAATTTTAACTTGTCCAAATCGTTTGCTTTCTGGGTTGTTTTTTTTTAAAAAAACGAAACAAGTTTTAAATAAGTAAAAGAAACATCTTATTAAAACTGAAAATAAATAAATACATAATGATAAAAACAAACAAAAAGTAAAGTGATATGAAAGATAGAATTGACAGTTTTTTTTGTCAAAGTTGCCCTTTTTGTAATAAATGTTATTCTTATAAAAATACATATTCATATTTTCAATAAGATAAAAAGAAATGTGTTAGTTAATTAATTACTCAACTATCTAGACATAACTGATTACAACTTCTCAGTAACAACGTATAACAGTTTTAATGCGACCTTACAACGCGCATAGTTAAAACATCAGACAGTGTTATGTACATAAACAAAACAGTATGTCTGTCTAGCCCGTCGGGAACTATCGTTAAAACTGCACATAAGGTTTCATAACATTTATCAGTACACGTTTATAATAACTAAGTTACCGCCTTCAAAAAAAAAGTATTTTTGTTTACTTTTCTGACGAAACGATTTATTAAAGTTATGCGACATAGTTTGGTTCGCTGTCTAACTCTTGTAGCGAATGAGCAGGCTCTAATACACCGTTTTCCCATAGGACCGTGCTTCTGGCAAGATGTTAATAATTCATACTTGGTCTATAGAAGCAGGTCTATTAAACCCACGTGTCTTTACGGATCACTGTTTTTATTTTACTAAATTACAGTCTAGTCACTATAAAGACAACCAGAATTCGTTTCGTTATACAGACGTACAAATTAAATGAGTTATCCAAAAACACTAACGAACATTTTATGTCGAATCTGTTGCTATGCTCCACAAATAAACACTTTCCACTGACGTTTCGTTTTCTTCAGAGCAAACCAAGTACATCAATGAAATTATATTAAGATTTCCTTTAGGTGATTTTATTTGTTGTCATTATTGTTTTACGCTAAACCTATGACAGAAGAAATAATTGTTGATGCTGTTAAACGAGACAATACTCATAACAATGAGTGTAATTGTACTATGTGTTAATACACAGAAAATTATGTGTAATAAAAATGATTGGTGGATAGTTCATAACAGTCAAGGTTTTTATGTTGTTGTTTTATTTATTACCTACCGATCCAGGGGAAGATACCAGTCCTAAGATTCGGAACTCAGTATCCCACAGCGAAGTACCGCTGTGTATGTTACGCCTAACATCAAAACAAAATTTAGATAGTTGTAAACTATTTATGTCTCTCACATTTTATACTGGACGCTCAATAATTATAAATGTATACACGGAACACTAAAGATAAGGCTTAGTGCTGCCATCTTTTGTTAACAATTGCTACATTTACAATTTATTAACCTTTTCAAAAATTTATGTTTGAAATAAACATGATATAATATCTGTATAACAACAATTGAAAATACATACCAGCACTGATATTCATAAGTCCGCGCCTCTATGCAGAATCTCAATATATGCGTTTTGAAAGCCTGAAGGATTAAAAAAAACACCTCTGTACAGTTTTTGTTTAAGTGACATTGTTTTCTGATTCATTATCACTCTAAAAAGGTTTGTTTAAATCATTGAAAGCAAGCTAATAACGAAAGAACTTCTAACAATGCCACAATATGTTCGAAAACAATGAATAAAAGACGAGGGAGAGAGAACCAAAATCTCTGTTTCTATTTTTTTTTTCTTTAGCTCAAATCTCAGTTTTTTTCATTTTTTTAAGCTTCAAGTTCATTCAAAGTTAATCACTAGGAGGCGCACTGAATGTGCATGCTGTTTTCTTTAATGATCTTTCTCATTTGGAAGAAACGCCAAGAAGAAAATTGGATGAAAAGGAAAAAAAACGTTCACAGAAGTTTAAACCTGAAGGTAATTAAAAAATCATTTGGATTCTTCCATCCATTGTGAATGTTTTATCCTAATGATGAAACGAGTGAACAGTGAATGGTGAGCTAATTAAGCACAGATATTGAAAAGTACAATTTTCTTCTACACAAAAATCAAAGCACGTGAAACAAGAAAGATAATCCGTTAATTTATTTAAAAAAAAAAAGTAAAATTGTTAAAGTGAAATTTACCTTTTAGCTATCAACAAACAAACTAACTCATAAGTTGAACGTAAAACACACACACACACACACATATTAGAATGTTAATTCATCACTCAAGAAATCTAGTTTCTTTGCTTAAGAAAATTAACCGACCTCACTGTCTTATTCATTCTTTCTACTCCTGGAAATTCAGTCTTTATTTTTAAACGCTAACAATTCATTTTTGTGTAAAGGTGTTTTTCATTGTTTCGGATCCATCTCATATTGTGTGTGTCTGAGTTTTTCTCTTATAGCAAAGCCACATCGGGCTATCTTCCGTGTCCACCGACGGGGATCCCAACCCCCATCTTTTGCTCTAAAATTGCTCCAATGATCTGGTTATTCAGTTTAGTTTTTCTGCTTACCTACTTTATCCATTTCAATGGTAATCCAAGCTATCCCTTTGAGACACCAATAATTTCTTTAAATAACTAACACTCTCTTATCCTCTTTAAATGTTAAACTTACTGATCTTTAAGATTTGTAACACGGGTTGTCATCACATGTACTGTGTTTATAGTTTATTATCACATGTACTCTGTTCACAAGTTTTGTTTGTTTCTGAATTTCGCGCAAAGCTACACGAGGACTATCTGCGCTAGACGTCCCTAAATTTAGCAGTGTAAGACTAAAGGAAAAGCAGCTAGTCATCACCACCCACCACCAACTCTTGGGCTACTCTTTTACCAACGAAAAGTGAGATTGATCGTAACATTATAACGCCCCCACAGCTGGGAGGACGAGCATGTTTGGTGTGACGGTGATTCAAACCCTCGACCCTCCGATTAGGAGTCGAACGTCTTAACCACCTCGCCGTGCCGGGTCGCGTGTTTACATGCTATTATCACATTTATTATGTTCACGGGTTATTGTCATATTTATTATATCAGGGGCTATATTTGCATTTACCATGTTTATGATTTATCATCACATTTGCTTTGTCCGTGGGTTATCATCGCATTTACTGTGTTCATACTTTCTTATCCCATCTACTGTGCCCATGTGTTATTATCATGTTTACGGTGCCCATGGTTTGTTATTGCATTTACTGTGTCCATGGGTTATCATATCTTTTACTGTGTTCTCAAGGTTAAATTCAACATGATATAAAACATATTCACCTCTCTCTCTGTTCATAAAAATATCATACAGAACGACGATAGATTAAACTTTCGTTTCTTGATATATTATTAAGCCATGGTTAATTATCTTTCCTAAAGATTAGCAGACAGCTCATAAGTTACCAGTCTTAGAAAAACAAAATCGTCAACGTTTTGAACATGCATATTCTGTGTTTTTACAAAACTTAATTAGAATTTTTGAAATGAAACATTTATTTAATAAAACTCAATTATCTTTTTTTTCTTCTAATAAATCAAAACTATTGTAGTATTTAGCTGCTTCTTAAGTTAAATTTATTATTTTAAAATGAAACTAGCCATGTTCACAAGGTTTTATAAAATAAGCTTTTGTGGTTTTTTTATGAAACGAAATTGCACAATGTGCTCTGCCTACCCTAATTTTTGCGTCACAAACCCTTATAGTTAAGTGAGCTCACCGAGAGATTTATTCATTCGTTTGTTTTTAAATTTCGCGCAAACCTACACGAGGGCTATTTGCGCTAACCTTCCCTAATTTAGCAGTGTAAGACTAAAGGGAAGATAGCTAGTTATCACCACCCAACGCCAACTCTTCGGATACTCTTTTGCTAACGAATAGTGGGATTGATCGTAACATTATAACGCCCCCACGGCTGAAAGGACGAGTATGTTTGGTGTGAAAGGGATTCGAACCCGTGACCCTCAGATTGCGAGTCGAGGGTCCTAACCGTCTGGCTATGTCAGACCTCAAATAAATGATTTGTTTGTTTTGGAGCAAAACCACTATGAGCTATCTGCTATGTTGAACGCGCGGAATCGAACACTGGATGTTAGCCCGTAAGCCTACCGCTTGTCCTACCGTGAGACTTAAATAAATAAATTGGCTTCACATTTACTTCGTGAATAACGTAATCAGAATTATTTAAATGTTATTTTATTGGTAAGTTCCGTCGTTAGTTATAAGAACAACACACTGGTACAAACGTATGTTAACGTGTGGGAAAATAAATACATCACATTTACTTAAATGTGCATATAAATGATTTAACAAGTGCAGTAATGCGTTGTAAAAATATAAATAGAATCTAGGTATTTCTCATAATAGTTGAAACGGATGTGATTTAGGACGAAGTTTAATGGTGAATAGTTCTAAGATAAAATAAGTTTCTTAAAACTAATGTCTCAAACCTAACGGTTTCGCAGGCAGAACAGTTTGTTGCTCTGGGTACTAAAGATTCATGCTACGATTATTTACCAACACCAAGCAGAATTCTTAGCCAACGTTCGCAGTTTCAGATAAGTAATTCTAAACTGCTCAGCATGGCCAGGTGGGTTAAGGCGTTCGACTCATAATTTGAGGTTCGCGGGTTCGAATCCCCCTCGCACCAAACATGCTCGCCCTTTCAGCCGTGGGGGCGTTATAACGTCACGGTCAATCTCACTATTTGTTGGAAAAAGCGTAGCCCAAGAGTTGGCGGTGGGTGGTGATGACTAGTTGCCTTCCCTTTAGTCTTACACTGCTAAATTAAGGACGGCTAGCGCAGATAGCCCTCGAATAGCTTTGCGTGAAATTAAGAAAACAAAGAAACAAACAAAACTAAATAATTCCCTATTTATCTTTTGACTGGAAACTTCACGAACTTTCAGCACTGTAAGCAATATTAATCGTTTTCAAGTGAAATATTTGATTTGATACTACAAGTTACAGAGACTTTGTAGTTTTAGTGTTAGCATTACTCCGAAAAAGTACAGCTGCTATGTAAACATTTCCATCTTCTCAAAGCATCATTTGTCTTTTCGTCACTTACATTAAGTTCCGTTTAGGTTTGTAATTTTATTTTTACACATTTCCTAGTAATTGTTCACAGCCTATAAAGTCCATTAAAAAGGTCTATTTTATTTCATCTCAGTGACTGACCTCGTGAGTACTTCAATTCTTCATCATGTATCTTCTGCGTTGGAAAACAAAAGAATATGAATTAACCTGGGGTAACTGGGGTCATCCAGAAAGACGCTTGCAACAAGTCGTACCACAGCTATTAGGCGGCTAGATTCCCCGCGGTTAAAACATATGCACAATGTAATATTTAACAAACTTTTTTTCCCAGACTTCATCGTTAGGTAATCTCAGGTAAAATCTGTACAACCCTGATTATTTTGTTACCATTTCCTAAAGAGCTTCACTTGCCAGAAAGGCTTCGAAATGAAATTCATTTTTCTTTAAATCAACACCTGTGTTTGTTTTTGCCACGCGCTATCTAGTAATCTTTTTTTTTCTTATCATTTCTAAGCCCGTCTTCATTTCGCAGGTACATTAATTTTAATTTTTAAGAGCATTTCGAGTATTGACGTAAACATAGAGACATCATATCAAAATATTTGTAATGACATTTTATAATTTGTTAAAGCATATTTAGATAAAAATAAGATAAAAGTCGTAAGAATTTTTGCAAAAAACTGACAATGTTAGTTTTTCTTTTTATATAAAGTCAAATAAAAAAGTGGATCTTGAGTAGTTGCTTAGAAACACTGACAGAATTCGGTTCACCAATTATTTATTTTTTATTCTTCTTTACAAATATATCGACTAATTCAGTATGTTAGCTGAGATACTTCAAAAAAACTAAATCAGAAATGTATATCAGTGGCCAACAGATAACACCAGTAAAACTGGGAAACTGTAACCCTAACATCTGATTGTAAAAAACAAATAAAATATTTATAAATCAATAATGTCTTAATTACAATAGCATCTTAGGCTTATCCAAATATAACGATAACTCTCAAACTTAAATACAGTAGCATCTTAGGCTTATCCAAATATAACGATGACTCTCAAACTCAAATACAGTAGCATCTTAGGCTTATCCAAATATAACGATGACTCTCAAACTCAAATACAGTAGCATCTTAGGCTTATCCAAATATAACGATGACTCTCAAACTCAAATACAGTAGCATCTTAGGCTTATCCAAACATAACGATGACTCTCAAACTCAAATACAGTAGCATTTTAGGCTTATCCAAACATAACGATGACTCTCAAACTCAAATACAGTAGCATCTTAGGCTTATCCAAACATAACGATGACTCTCAAACTCAAATACAGTAGCATTTTAGGCTTATCCAAATATAACGATGACTCTCAAACTCAAATACAGTAGCATCTTAGGCTTATCCAAACATAACGATGACTCTCAAACTCAAATACAGTAGCATCTTAGGCTTATCCAAATATAACGATGACTCTCAAACTCAAATACAGTAGCATCTTAGGCTTATCCAAATATAACGATAACTCTCAAACTTAAATACAGTAGCATCTTAGGCTTATCCAAATATAACGATGACTCTCAAACTCAAATACAGTAGCATCTTAGGCTTATCCAAATATAACGATGACTCTCAAACTCAAATACAGTAGCATCTTAGGCTTATCCAAATATAACGATGACTCTCAAACTCAAATACAGTAGCATCTTAGGCTTATCCAAATATAACGATGACTCTCAAACTCAAATACAGTAGCATCTTAGGCTTATCCAAATATAACGATAACTCTCAAACTTAAATACAGTAGCATCTTAGGCTTATCCAAATATAACGATGACTCTCAAACTCAAATACAGTAGCATCTTAGGCTTATCCAAATATAACGATGACTCTCAAACTCAAATACAGTAGCATCTTAGGCTTATCCAAATATAACGATGACTCTCAAACTCAAATACAGTAGCATCTTAGGCTTATCCAAATATAACGATGACTCTCAAACTCAAATACAGTAGCATCTTAGGCTTATCCAAATATAACGATGACTCTCAAACTCAAATACAGTAGCATTTTAGGCTTATCCAAATATAACGATGACTCTCAAACTCAAATACAGTAGCATCTTAGGCTTATCCAAACATAACGATGACTCTCAAACTCAAATACAGTAGCATCTTAGGCTTATCCAAACATAACGATGACTCTCAAACTCAAATACAGTAGCATTTTAGGCTTATCCAAATATAACGATGACTCTCAAACTCAAATACAGTAGCATCTTAGGCTTATCCAAACATAACGATGACTCTCAAACTTAAATACAGTAGCATCTTAGGCTTATCCAAACATAACGATGACTCTCAAACTCAAATACAGTAGCATCTTAGGCTTATCCAAACATAACGATAGCTCTTAAATTTAGACAGCCATTTATATTTTAATTTCAGATGTTACTTTACTCAAATCATTCATTGTCCAGTACATGTGATGCACAGTTAAAGACGCGAATATGTTGATATTTTACTGATAAACGAGATTGCTATATAGAGAAGTTATATAGTTGTACTAGAAGTAACAATTGGTAATTCATAAATGTAATGGGAATAACCTCAGCTTCTAAATATTACTAGCTGTATTCAAGCTTTTATAAGCGCAGAATACAGAAACTAATAAGAGATCGAACGAGAAACGTTTGAATCATTAACAGCTTGATAACAGATCAACCCGTCAGTTACTATGTTTCACCACATGGAAATTTTCGTATTTAAAACTAAAGTACGGCGCTAAGTAATGTTAGCGGTCCACAAACAATTATTTCAAACTTTAACTGTAATAAAAACGTACTTCATAAATATGTGCAAGCTGGAATTGTGGCCACGTTTAGCATAATAGAACAGTAACTGTGATTAGGTTTCACATCATAAAACAGTAACTGTAGTCAAGTTTAGCATCACAGAACAGTAACTGTAGTCAAGTTTAACATCATAGAACAGTAGCTGTAGTCAAGTTTAGCATCATAGAACAGTAGCTGTAGTCAAGTTTAGCATCATAGAACAGTAGCTGTGGTTAAATTTGCCACCATAGAACAGTGTCTGTAGCCAGGTTTTGATGTCGTAAAACAGTAATTGTGGTCATAAAACAGCAACTGTGATTAAGTTTAGCATCATAAAACAGTATTTGTGACCAAGTTTGGCATCAGAAAACAGTAACTGTAGTCAAGTTTAGCATCATAGAACAGTAGCTGTGGTTAAATTTGCCACCATAGAACAGTGTCTGTAGCCAGGTTTTGATGTCGTAAAACAGTAATTGTGGTCATAAAACAGCAACTGTGATTAAGTTTAGCATCATAAAACAGTATTTGTGACCAAGTTTGGCATCAGAAAACAGTAACTGTAGTCAAGTTTAGCATCATAGAACAGTAGCTGTGGTTAAATTTGCCACCATAGAACAGTGTCTGTAGCCAGGTTTTGATGTCGTAAAACAGTAATTGTGGTCATAAAACAGCAACTGTGATTAAGTTTAGCATCATAAAACAGTATTTGTGACCAAGTTTGGCATCATAAAACATTAACTGTGATTAAGTTTAGCATCATAGAACAGTATTTGTGACCAAGTTTGGCATCATAAAACAGTAATTGTGGTTAAGTTTAGCATCATAGAATAGTAATTGTGGTCAAGTTTAGCATCATAAAGCAGGAATTGTTATTTATGATAACCCACCACAGTTTTAACTTACTATTCCTGATAACTCACCATAACCCTAAATTACTTTTCATAATAACCCACTATAATACGAAATTATTATTCATAATAATCCCCCCCCCCATAATATGAAACTATCATTCACAAAATAACACTAAAACCGGGGGTTCGATTCTTTGGAGTGGAAGGAGAGTAGATAGTTCATTTTGTAAGTTTTCAATAACATAATAACAACAAAAGTCATTCGTAACAGCCCGCCATAGTACGAAATCATTATTCATAATAACCCGCCATAATTCTAAATTAATGCAATTACGCTTTTCTTTTACTGGTAACCCATCTCAAGAGAGTTGATATATCAGTTAGAATAAAAATAATACATTAAACGGTCCTTTCAATCTATATTATCAGATAATAGAAAAATTAAGAAATAAAAACAAAACACACAAAAAGATAAAAGAGGGCATTCCTGTCTTTTTAAATTTACAAAGACTCAAACACTGATCATGCTTTATGGCGGTCTTTTTTTCTGGTTGTGCTACAATAATCACTGGTTGTTTGTGACATTTCAATGTGAGATCAAGAGATTTATAAAAGAAATGTCTTTGTTAGAATGACCATATTTAATAACCAGGGTTTGTGAACGTCGCTAACTTTTATCTTTTTCAATTTTGATTAGTTATTTTTACACTCTTGTGATTTTCAATTATTAAATCCCGGGGGATGGGGGAAGGGAAGAAATTAAAATAATTGGTTGTATACCGTGCGCGTAGTTAATGCATTTTTATCACTTATGCACGAGTAACCAGATATAATTTGAAAATTTCTCAAATGGTTTACGTTTTTATCTATACGTCTGCGTTAACATCTGAGTTTGTTTGTTTGAAATGAAGCACAAACCTATGTAAAATGTTATCTGTGCTCGGCTTAACACGTGCGATGAAACCCAGTTTCTAGCGTTGTAAAAATCCGCAAACGTACCGCTGTGCTACACGGAAAAGTTCAAGAATTTCCGTATGTGTGTGTGTGTCTGTATACAAAGCAGGGAATAAAATTATTGAGACCAGGATTATTTATTTCGTGACGTAATCTTGCTTTCTGATTTGTTTTCTTTTCATTTCAAGTGTTTTTCGTTCTGAGTTTTGGGTTACGTCAAGATGGCGGCTTTCAATAAATAATTCATTTATCGAGGAGTAATAATTATGATTACCATCGTTGATATAAGAAAATGAAATAAGTGGACTTTGATAAAAGTAATAGGTCTTTCTTCTTTAGTGTAAAACATTGTTTTCATTCCAAAACCAACGAAACAAACCAAAAACTATCCATTGAATTGCACTAGATGGAAGCGGATGAGAGTAGGAAAGAAGATAGAAGAGTTTGGACGACATCAGTACCGCCAGAATTTTTCGGAACAAGAATGTGCTAGAAAACTGAAGAAAGGATTGACAGCAAACGTGCAGCCAACACGATAAGCTGATTAATAACGAATTCAAAAAAACTTTTTTTTTGTTACTAGTACTAAATTAATCACTTAGTTTGAACTTATTGGCTCTCTGCATTTATTCTTTTATGAATATCAGGTAAGAAAATACGAACAAGTTCATCCATAAGTTTATCCCTGAAATGATGAAAGATATTGTGAGATTATACGATAGTCATCATTTTAAAACAATGGTTTACCTATGCGAACATTGCGCCATCTCTACACGATAGATGAAAGTAGAGTTTGAAAATACCCTTGTATTTATAAATTATTCTGATTTTAATACATTTTTATATATGATAGCATTTTGTATTTAGGCAAGATATGAGACTAAACTCTCATATGAAATAAAGCAATCTAGCTAAAAACATGTTTCTCATTTGCAAGTAAATATTAGATCTAGCTATTACAAAGAGCAAAGCGTTTTCTTTGTGATTCAAAAACTACGTTATATCGTTATTTCTGAAACGATATTAAACGTTACAATAAATGGTAGTTTGGATAACGAACAAAACATCTTTCTCAAAGGAGACCTGTCTTCAAATATATTCAGATTTGCACGATGAAATGAGTACGAAAATATTTTAACACATTAATGTGACACTTTTATATTGATTTGATGTGACACATTCTTTGATACTTCTCTGTAATGAAAACAATTAGACATTAGACCTACTCTGTAGCACTTGTGACGAATAGAGATCTTTACAACGTAGGACCTTACTTATGTCCGTCTCATTATTCGTTCTAACTGAAATCTATTCGCTAGTTGAGGATTCTAATCACCCTAATATGAATTATGACTAAATCCATCCCATGCCTAAGACGACCCATAGTGGTCAGTGCTTAGAATATCTATTTTCAATGAAAAGCTCGAGAACAGAATGAAACTATATTCAAAGGTAACTTGTCATCACTACCCACATTTCTATTGGTGTTTCTCTCAACACTTGTTTTCACACAATTTCATTTCCAAGATTATTGTTGTTTTTTTAAATATTGCGCAAAGCTACCCGAGAGCTATCTGCGCTAGCCGTCCTTAATTTAGCAGTGCAAGACTAGAGGGAAGGCAGCTAGTCATTACCGCCAACTCTTGGGCTACTCTTTTGCCAACGAATAGTGGAATTGACCGTCACATTATAACGCTCCCTAGGCTGAAAGATGCGACGGGGATTCGAACCCGCGACCCTCAGATTACGAGTCGAACGACCCAACCACCTGGCTATGCCGAGCCATTTTAAGATAAGCTACAATTGAAAAGAAAAACGATTTGTTTGTTTTTGAATTCGCACAAAGATATTCCAGGGCTATCTGTGCTAGTCGTCCCTAATTTAGCAATGTAAGACTAGAGGGAAGGCAGATAGTCATCACCACCCACCACTAACTCTTGGGCTACTCTTTTACCAACGAATAGTGGGATTGACCGTAACATTATAACGCCCACACGGCTGAAAGGGCGAGCATGTTTGGCGCGACCCTCAGATTACGAGTCGCACGCCTTAACACGCTTGGCCATGCCGGGCCGAGAAAAACGAACACACCTCACATTGAATACATAGTAAACACAATATAGTATCAAATTAATTTCAGACTTAAAAATGAGAAATTATAAGCAACAAATCCAGAATTTCAGCAGAGACAACTATCCAAGGTGTAGCAAAAATTAACAATAAATATATCACGATTAAACCAAAATTATACTTCTAAATCAAACACCAGATGACAGTGACCGATAAAGGTGACAAGATGTTCAGACTAACGGATATTTTGTGTCATAAAAATAATAAATGAACCACTGAGCTTAATAATGTAGTTTATTATACAATCTGGAGGATTTCATTAATATCAGTACTTGTGATGTTTATTTAACGACATAGGACAAACTAATTACTCCATAAGCATAATTCAAAGAGTTGGCGGGAGATTATCTTGACCAGCTCTATTTCTTCAAGGCTTTCATCTCTAAATGAGGATTGGTTAAAGGAGACACTTTTTGAGTAGATTTGCGCGAAAGCTCAACAAACAAATACTCACTAGGCTTCCTTGTGTTATATACATTTTTCGATGTTGGACGTCACATGAAGGCTATCTATACATAACAATCTATAATTCTGAACAGATACATTGGAGGAAGACGTCTAGTCAAGACCGTACTCCGCGAACTTCTGGGCTACTTTTACCCGACCAAATAGTGGGATTTAATATCCACTCTCATCACTCAAAGACGGCTTGAACATCCGGGACGCTAACTATTAGGCCACGTGCAGTCACACCTTACTGATATGGTGAAAATTTAAATTCAAATTTTCAATTCTTGGGTTATAACATTTCATGTCAACATTTAACAGGACAAAAACAATCCCTTAAAGTTGCACACAAGTTGTTTTAAAGAAAAATATTCTATATTAATTCAACGTTAAATTAAATAAATATATATAATAATTCATTGAAAGAGATTAATCTTCTCTTTCTTTAACTTCTTTATAAAGCGTTTACTACCAGAGTAGTCCATCAGTTACATCACATATATTCTTTAGAGTCGAATAATTCACTTGTTTAGTACCAGTGGGGTCCATAAGTTACATCATGTTGATTCTTTAATACTCGTATCATTCACTTCTTTATTACGAGCGAGGTCCATAAGATACATCATATTGATTATTTAATGGTCGAATCATTCACTTATTTACAACTAGTGGGGCCCACAAGGTACATCATATTGAATCTCACATGGTCAAATTATTAACTTGATTAATACCAGTGGGGTCCATAAGTTACATCATATTGAATCTCATATGGTCGAATTATTAACTTGATTAATACCAGTGGGGTCCATAAGTTACATCATATTAAATCTCACATGGTCGAATTAGTAACTTGATTAATACCAGTGAGGTCCATAACTTACATCATATTGATTCTTTAATAGTCGAATCATTCACTTCTTTACCACAAATTAGTTCAATATGTTACTCCATATTGAATCTTTAATTGTTGAATCATTCACTTCTTTACCACAAATTAGTTCAATATGTTACTCCATACTGAATCTTTAATAGTCGAATCATTCACTTCTTTACCACAAATTAGTTCAATATGTTACTCCATATTGAATCTTTAATAGTCGAATCATTCACTTCTTTACCACAAATTAGTTCAATATGTTACTCCATATTGAATCTTTAATTGTTGAATCATTTACTTCTTTACCACAAATTAGTTCAATATGTTACTCCATATTGAATCTTTAATTGTTGAATCATTTACTTCTTTACTACCAGTAAAGTCCATTAGTTACATCATTACTATTCTTTTATAGTCGAATTATTCACTTTTTTACTAAAAGTGAGGTCCATAAGTTACATCACAGTGATTATTTTACGGTCGAATCATTCACTTGTTTACTACCTTTGGGATCCATAAGTTACATCATATTGATTCTTCAATGGTGGAATCATTCACTTGTTTACCACCATTGAGGTTCATAAGTTACGTCTTATTCTTTCTTTAATGGTCGAATCATTCCCTTATTTACTACAAGTGTGGTCCATAAGTTACATCATATAGATTCTTTAACATTCGAATTATTCACTTGTTTTCTACTATTGGGGTCTGTAAGTTAGGTCATATTGTTTTATCTCCAAGTGTAACAACACTGTGTCTAGAGTACTTATCCATTAAACAAAGACCGAAATCAATTATTTTCTGTCTGGAACGTTAGGAGTAGAATTAATGACATCTTTGACAGTATTTATGTGACGTCATTAGAAACCTGATAACCAACACACAGACACATGAATTGCATGCTCATTTTGAGAAAAACAAAGTTATTTGTTTTGAATTTTGTGCAAAGTTACACGAAGGTTATCTGTGCTAGGCATCCCTAATTTAACAGTGTAAGATAAGAGGGAAAGGAAGAGGTCATCACCATTCACCTCCAACTCTTGGACTACTCTATTACTAATGAATAGTGGGATTGACTGGAACTTTATAACGCCCCCATGGCTGAATATATCAGAATGTGTGGTATGAAGTGGATTCGAACTCTCTACTTTCAAATTACGAGTTAAGCAGGCAGTTAAGGCAAAAAGAAAGAAAAATAAAAGTTAAAACAATATATTTCTGGTGTTTTTACTATAAAGCCACTTGTCAATACTTATTTGCTCAAATATTAAATTGACCCAGCGATCAAGAGCTGATTGTGTGGCGAAGAAGTAGTATCCACATCGACTGATTCCTATGTATGCAGTGCATTGAAACAAATATTGAATTCACTGAAAGTAATCCTTTGTTTTTGTGGCGTAAACAGATGTCGCGAAAATTCTGTCTTTACTTTACATTTCTCAGCGGTATATCTGTGGATTGGTTTGGTGTGTTTTGAATTTCGCGCAAAGCTACACGAAGGCTATCTGCGCTAGTCGTCCTTAATTTAGCAGTATAAGACTAGAGGGAAGGTAACTTATCATGACTACCTACCGCCAAGTTTTGGGCTACTCTTTTACCAACGAATAGTGGGATTGACCGTCATTTTATAACGTCCTCACGGCTGAAAGGGCGAGTATGTTTGCTGTGATACGGATTCGAACCCGCGACGCTCGGATTACGAGTCGAACGCCTTAACATACTTGGCCATGCCGCGGCATGTTTTTGGACTTAAACGCTAGAAACCGGATTTCTAGAAAGTCCATCGTGTTGTTTTGTGCTGAACTTCAAACACAAGTACCTCACAGATTATTTGTGTGTTACTATGTGACAAATGTGTTACTTAAGTGTAGTTGATAAATATAAAAAAGGTGAACTGACCTGGTCCGTAGTCAGCTAATATTAACAGTTATCTGTTTTTACACACACACGTTTGTATTCCCCAAAAATATTTACTTAATGTTTTAATTTATCCCGAACTTCGAGTTGTCTTCAGTTTAATTATCTTAACATGTTCGAGAAAAATAGGCACTCCTGAGAAAAGTTAGCTTAGTTAAAACGGGAATTTGTTGTGGTGCTCTTTAAAAGAAACGTCGGTATTCACAACTGGTGACTGTCAGAAGATTTACGCCATTTTGTTTTTCTCATAAGATCGGGACATAATCTAATTTTCTCAAAGCAAACATTGAAAATATTTATTTCGTTTTTTTTATTTTTTTCCCAAGAGAACATTCCTAAAGGAAGATATCAAGTTAATTTCTAATAAAAGTAGCATTACCCTATCTTTTTAATATAAAATACTAATCACTTTAGTTCAACGTCTTTGCATTTTAAACAATAATTGTTTTTAATTTAATAATAGTTTTACTTTGTACTGCTAGATGGCACTACATTTGAGTGATTATTTCCGATTGATTACTATTCAGTTCATCACGTTGTACAGACTCACAGAAACTATGCGCTGTATATATATAAACGTATTATCATGATTTTAGCTGTGATAGGTCTGAAGTATTTCCAATCTAAGAGTTCTGGGGACAATTAGCTGCAACTAAAGTTGATAACCACATCTTGGAAGAGTTCTGGGAACCATTAGGTGCAAATATGGTTGAGAACCACATTTTGGCAACTGAATTCACAACTATAGTTTATTTGCATTTGGACCGTATTCCTCTATCTATTCTGGCCACGTTCACGGCCCTAATAACCCTAGCAGTCGATAGGCCTAAAGACCAAATAACCAACTGGTAGAACACATTTTGCCTGGATACTGTTCCATGTGAAAATAATTCATTCCGCACATGGATTGAAAAAAATGAGAAGGAACATTGCTACCAATACATTTAATATGTAAAATTAAATAACCAAACAAACGAACAAAAACAATTGTCTTAATTCTTTTTCCATTATAGTAGGTTTGTTTTCCGAATTTTGCTTAAAGCTGTGTGTGTTTTCTTATAGCAAAGCCACATCGGGCTATCTGCTGAGTCTACCGAGGGGAATCGAGCCCCTGATTTTAGCGTTGTAAATCCGGAGCCATACCACTGTACTAGAGATGGGCTATGCTTAAAGCTACGCAATAATATTGGCTCAGAGCTGAGATTCACAGAATACAGAGGGAGACACCCAAACAACAACAGAAAGTTTTGAATTATTCTGTTGTTTGTTTGTTTTTGTTATTATTGTTTTTGCATTAAAATTCTCTACAAAAAAAAAACAACAACAAAAACCACAGAAAAAAGTTTATTTAAATTCGTATGATACTTTTTAACATTATTCAAATCATTCTGCTATGATAAATTTGTGTAATAATACATCCTCAAAAGTATGCTTATTTAAACGATGTCCAGTGCATTTTGTAGGTTTTATTTTGAACGATTGATAAAAAATAGCCACTACGTTCAATATCGACGTGAGGTTATCAACTTAACCATTAAAATGGAATAACGGAATATTCCTTTTAAAGATAATTTTTTTTTTTTCCTAGATAACACATATCAACACATAACATATAATTATACAGTAAGCTCAACACAAGGAAATATCCAACACACGTTCAGCTGTATCACGGTATGTTTATTAAACTCCTATATAACTACATAGTTAAAATTGTAGCTCCACTAATGTTTGTGTATGGAAGTAAGTGACTCAAATATCCTCAGGTCTCCTTTTGGTCACTCTATACCTGATCTTGCATGTCAGGTTGTGATCCAGCCTTAGGAATCCAATCAGATAAAGAAACAGTAACGGGAACGGTCTTTCACAACATTTATTACCTCATTAAGTCCTTCATATATCAATTAGATTATATGAGCCGATTCCTAGTAAACCTGTCAACCAACCAACGATCTGCCCCTTGCTACTGACGAAATAGAGTGTGGGAATATAACTAGGTTTTATGACCCTCGATATCAGATAGCAGTAACCGCCCAGGCTTTTAACCCATATCGGCCTTCTTCCACGGACACAGACTTGTTTTCTAGCTGTCGAAGCTTCCCTCATGTATGGTCGGCCGACACCGCCCCTTCAACGCTCTAGGGCGATTGAAAGCACGCGGGCGGGCATTTATATTGTCCACCTGCATCCTAAAGTCGACTTAACACTCTGCAGTCAATGCTCAGTAGCGTAGAAACATAGTTAAAGATTAGAACCTTAATTCCACATTTAGAACTCTTCCGCGCTTCCCCCCCTCCCCACATCATTTTAAACGTGAGGTTTTTGTTAGGTAAAGGTCGAGCAGGTAGTAAAGGTCACATGTCAGTTATTTCAACGAAGAAGACATTATCCATTGGTGAGTACGTCAGCACCAACCATTCTTCACCCAGTATGTGTTACTTCTCAGGTGTCCAGATGTCAAACACAGGGAATAAAAGAGCCTTAGTCGGTCCTTTAGCTCTCCACATATAATTATTGTGGTGTTTGTAACTTAATTATGACCTCTCGACTCTTTGTCTAGTTTCTCCAAACAGCATACCACTTAACGTTGAGGTCAAGCAAGATTCCATAAAGCAATTAAACTCGTTACCATTACACGCCTGTCCTAGAATTCGTACAGAAAAGTAAAGTCCAGTGTGTTCTAGTTACCATGAGATCATGGACTTTCGCGGGGTACGAAGATGGGACATTTGCCCCCACCTGGAAAATGATAAACTTTAGCTTAATTATTGTAGGGTAGATTGTTTTTACCGACATATGAGCTGCAGAGTTGGAAATCATGTGCAATATATATTTATGTATATTTTTTTCGATTTATCACATATCACTCAATTTTATTCGTTTCGGAAATTTCCAACCGAAATCGACTGATAGATCGGGCTTCGTGTTATTGGTTATTATTTTAAATAGTTTAAAAATAAAATAGTACATTATTTTCTATACTTAGTATTGTGCAAATATAGATTCGCCAAGATAGCTATATCTACAATGTACAAGACTTTAAGAAGCCTTGTCTTACTTCGGTTACTAATAAAAGGTGGGATTTCCCAAA
This sequence comes from Tachypleus tridentatus, assembly GCF_004210375.1. NCBI lineage: Eukaryota > Metazoa > Arthropoda > Merostomata > Xiphosura > Limulidae > Tachypleus > Tachypleus tridentatus. The sequence goes on along the minus strand of NC_134830.1, from coordinate 162,074,196 downwards.
ATTTGTAAAACCCATAAAATATAGTTAACATAGTAACGGTCGTTATTTATGTAAATATTAATTATTCATTTTTCGGCCCGGCATGGCCAAGCGTGTTAAGAGGTTCGACTCGTAAGTAGAGGGTCACGGGTTCGAATCTCGGTTGCACGCAATCATGCTCGCCCTTTCAGCCGTGGAAACGTTATAATGTGACGATCAATCCCACTGTTCGTTGGGAAAAGAGTAACCCAAGAGTTGGCGGTGGGTGGTGATGACTAGCTGCCTTCCCTTAGTCTTACACTGTTGCTCGAGTAGCTTTGTGCGAAATTCAAAATCAAACAAACAAACAAACAAACAATTATTGATTACGTAAATATCGCCTAAATAATAATTATAAATAATAATTTCTGTCGTATCATAGCTGTCCTGGTATTGGACGAATGGTTTCGTCTGCGTTGGAAATGGTAGGTATCATGTGCTTATTCATTTTTACATTCACTCATAAAATCTCAATAAAGAGAAAAAATACTAATTCGAATGACAGATGGGGTTTCCTATTTATTCGTTGTCTTGAATTTCGCGCAAAGCTACACGAGGGCTAGCCGTCCCTAATTTTGCTAGTCCAACTGTTGGACTACTCTTTTACCAATGACTAGTAGAATTGACCATAACATTATAATGCCCATACGGCTGAAGGGGCGAACGTGTTTGATGCGACGGGGATTCGAACCCGTGACCCTCATTATTACGGGTCGAACGCCTTAACCCACCTGGCCATGCCGGACCATGAATTTATTATTAAAGTATGCGTTTGGAGTATCTACCCTTGTTTTTCTTTTAAACAAGTGACTCCTGGCGGCTAAATGGTAATCTTAAAGTCTTAAAAGCTAAAATTCGTGGTTCGATCCATGCAACGGACTTAACATTTTTTTGAAGTTAAACAGACACAAATACTAACTACAGGGAATCGCTTAAACAAATAAATACATATAGTTCGTGAAGAAATTATTCATTTTCTTTTTTCGAGGCCTGGCATGGCCTAGCGCGTTAAGGCGTGCGCTTCGTAATCTGAGGATCGCGGGTTCGCGCCCGAGTCGCGCCAAACATGCTCGCCCTCCCAGCCGTGGGGGCGTTATAATGTGACGGTCAATCCCACTATTCGTTGGTAAAAGAGTAGCCCAAGAGTTGGCGGTGGCTGGTGATGACCAGCTGCCTTCCCTCTAGTCTTACACTGCTAAATTAGGGACGGCTAGCACAGATAAACCCTCGAGTTGCTTTGTGCGAAATTCCAAAACAAACAAACAAACTTTTTTCGTGTCGTTATTGTTGTGTTCTCCTACTAATTAACAAATACACATCTCGGTTTAATATGGTGGCGCATGCAAAGAATACGTCACCTGTTTTCAGCTTCGGATAAGCAGCAGTAAAAACGTCTCTTTTGTTGTTGTTGCTTTTATTCAAGCAGAAACCTTCAGCTTAAAGCTCCGTCATCTCTCGACAGTTTTGGACTGTGAAGGTCAAACCCTAAATTTCGAGTGACGTGTATGGCCACGCCCAAGATTTCACATATTAATTTATTCTAATCCTGACCAGAAGAATTTCAGTTTGAGGGTAAACTGGCAGAGGTCCTGATGAGTAGTATGGGGCGTACACGCGCCCCACGCTTGGCATTCGTGGTGCACAAAAATGTTACTAATAAAATGGGAGACAAATGTCTCATGGACTGATATAAGCCTGTCTAAAAGAATTTCAAATGATGAGGCTACTGAGGATTTCCTTTGGTTTCTTGCGAGAAACGTGTTTATTGTTTCTGCAGCAGACTCATGTAAATCAACAATATAACTTACCTGAGAATGAACCTACTTCGTCGAAATGCTGAGAACTGAAATAAAAAGAGCTTTATGTGTGTGTTTGTCTTATAGCAAAGCCACATCGGGCTATCTTCTGAGTCCGCCGAGGAGAATCGAACCCCTGATTTTAGCGTTGTAAATCCGTAGACTTACCGTTGTTCCAGCGGCAAACAAAATAAATATAGTGCTGTACTGTTATTCATATGTTGTGATTTGTTTTGAGTCTGATTTATTAAACTGAAGGATGTAGTGTCTGTTTGTTTGCTTCAGAACTTTTGTCAAATCTACACACAATCATCCCTACATTTGAACAAATATAACACAGGGATTGTTTATTTGTTTTTGAACTTCGCTTCGCTCAAAGTTACACGAGGGCGAGGGCTATCTGCGCTAGCTGTCCCTAATTTAGCAATTTAAGACTAAAGGAAAAGCAACTAGTAATCACCACCCACCGCTAACTCTTGGACTATTCTTTTACGAACGAAACTGGGATTGGCCGTCACATATAATGCCCCCACAGCTGGAATGGCGAGCATGTTTGATGTGAAGGGCATTCGAACCTGCGACACTCATATTACGAGAGTCTAACGCCCTAACCACCTGGTCATGTCGAGCTAAATACGGGGAAGGAAACTCTTCAAGACCATTCATTACCAACTCTTAAGACTACTGTACTCTATCAAAAGAGTGAGATTTCTCTATCACTCTAATATCACACCAATTAACCACCTAATATGAAGGCTTACAACGCTACAAATAGTGTTTTTATACCCGTTGTGGGCACAACAGCTCTTTATTTCGTTTTGCGCTTAACAACAAACCAACAAAAGTTATACCAATGCTCTCAAAGCACAGAAAACATTTTTGACAATCAACCACGAATTCTACAAACCATCGGAAAGAAAAAGGTAACACGTATATTTAAACTAATCTTATAACGTTAACTATTGAAGAAATGATAACTGAATGTGTTAAACCTGCTGATATCTGAAATTTCAAACAACCATTTGGATTTTAACACTTTAGCGGTTGAAAGCTACCTGGATCACCTAATAATGTTGTGATTCGTAGTGACGTGTAAATAATTCAGTTCCAATAAATCATATTTAATTCTATTGTTCATATTGTTTATATTATATAAAGAGTACTTATAATTCATGTTTGGCCTGAGATGGCCAGGTGGTTAAGGCACTCCACTCGTAATCCGAGGGTCACGGGTTCGAATCCCCGTCACACAAAATATGCCCCCTTTCAGCCGTGAGGGGCGTTATTATGTGACGGTCAATCCCACTACTCGTTGGTAAGAGAGTAGTCTAAGAGTTGGCTGTTGGTGGTGATGACTAGCTGCCTTCCCTCTAGTGCTACACTGGTAAAGTAGGGACGGCTAGCGCAGATAACCCTCGAGTAGCTTTGCGTGAAAATCAAAAACAAACAAACTGACTCGCAGACTATCCAGAATTAATCCCTAATAAACAGTTCAGATTTTACGTATAAGTTAATTTTTATTGAATAATTTCAAGATAACAGCTTCTTAAACTACCGAAGAATAAAATATAAAAAACTTATTACATAAAACGTATAGTACTGACTACGATAAACCAAATACTTTTAAAACAACATGTCATGGCTTGACACCCCTCCATCCAATGCAATATATAACAGTTTATGTTAGGAAGAGAAACTCGTAAAGATAACCAAGTGAAGGCTTATCTTTTTCGTTATGTTTGTAACCTCAACGTTATGATAGATTATTATTTCAGCTATTCACGGTTTCGTGATGCACGCGCATTGTAAAGTTTTACTTCGCTGGAATTATCATAAATTTCTTCAATTAATGTTTTTTTTTTTTGGAATTTCGCACAAAGCTACTCGAGGGCTATCTGTGCTAGCCGTCCCTAATTTTGCAGTGTAAGACTAGAGGGAAGGCAGCTAGTCATCACCACCCACCGCCAACTCTTGGGCTACTCTTGTACCAACGAATAGTGGGATTGACCGTCACATTATAACGCTCCCACGGCTGAAAGGGCGAGCATGTTTGGCGTGACTCGGGCGCGAACCCGCGATCCTCAGATTACGAAGCGCACGCCTTAACGCGCTAGGCCATGCCGGGCCTCTTCAATTAATACTCTTGAGGGTAAATAAATCATTACTAAGTGCTGGCAAAATATTCATATAATAAAGTGGCTTAAGTAAGGTTTATTATATATAAACTAGACTGCCTTGCAAACGATTCAATATTTGTGTTATATTGCATAGAAAGGCATCAGTTTACATAAGTCTTTTTTCATCGGGTTATTCAACATAGGTACGGGTGTGGCATATTGTCAGCATACCCGAACTGGGAATCCCAGTACAAATGTGCTATGCATTATGGGCTGTGAATGAACGAAGACTGACAGTCAAATCCCATTATTCAGTCCAAGAGTCGACAGTGAGTTCTGTTGTCAAGCTACCTTCCCTTTAATCTATAACTTCAAAACCACGGACAACTATGTAGACAATTTTTTGATGTTGTTGTTTGGGTGAGTTCCACAAAAAACTCTGAAAAACAAAATGTCCTTCCTTTAAATTTTGGCTTTTCGTTAATTTCTCTGGTCATTCAGAACATATAACTAGAGGGCTACATTGATCACATTTCATATAAGGAAGTACTATATTCTTAAAATTTTATTCAAGCGGTGATACGTTCGTAAAATTCATGTAACATATAGTATACTCAACTAAACGTCTTTTAGGCTAAACTCAAAACATTCATTTGATAAGGCACTGCACTCACAAAACCGTGATTACTAACAGCAAACTTTCTGACTTCAGTTTGTAAAATGACAATGTTATTTACTTTTTTAAATTCGTGAATTAGGAAAAAAAAGCCCTCGTTGTAGAATTAGTTCCGTTTCCTTTCACTTACTTTATTATCCGGAAAACTCGCTAATTTATGGTAGAATATTTTACGGTTTTCATTGAACACTATTATAGGCTTAATAAATAAAGTAGGCCTATATTTGCAGCGGTAATTGACGTTGGGTAACGAGTTTGATAAGTGTTTACTAATGAAAAGGTGTGCCATACGTTCCCACGGTGTGATGAAACAGTCGATTATATCTCTAATAGTAACAGCAACCAACTTGTTGCTCCAGGAAAAGAAAGGATCTACTACCGTGTATCGTGCTAGGCTTCTAACTGCAGGACACCTTGTCAAGCAACAGGACACTAATGACCAAGCCCAGCTCAGTGCTCCCTGCACTTCAGCTAACCAATAGGCAGGCTACTGCATGATACATAGAATAAATTAGGGTTAAGGAAGGTTACTGTTTCGTTAAGAATAGTACAGAGGAACTAGAAAGAGTGATTATTTCCCAACTACCTCGAAAAGTCGCCGTCTTAAATGAGAACATCTTAAGTTCTGTCACCTTCCAACTCTTTAGAGGCCACAAACACACGAGAACTGAGTTTTCATCGGTCAACGCAGATACTTCGTAAAAGACAATTTGCTACCCTGACCCTAGGCCTTGTCGAACACAGCCTGGTCAAATAAAACGACAAAAACTCCCATTTTGATGATTCTGGCAACAGAGATTCGAATCATAACGTGACTATCTCTTAGATTTTTTCAGTTTTTTTTCTTCTTTATAGTATCGTACATTTTCTGATTCTAAACCACCGAGTTATTAAATCACCCGTTAGAAATTAGTTATAACTACTTTTGGTCACAATGGCGGTCTCATTTCGTCCAAGTTTTACAGGATATACCTTGCAAAGTAAGTAAAAACCTTACTTTCCATTTTATTTACTGGGTTTGTTTTTGACGTTTTAAGTTTTATTTCAAAAGAATGCGTTGTTTTCGACTATATATTTATTTTTATGCATAAGCAATGATTAGAAAGAAACAAACGGGCACGTCAACTTTACTTACTGGCATTAGTTTCATTTAATTTTTTTTTTTTTTAGTTTATTTACTTTTGAACCTCTTTAATTTATAATTTAATAACAATTGTTACAGTGAATTGCCTACAGAGGGATATATGCTAAATAATTTTACGCCATGAGACAAAATCAGCAAGCTTTGTTCACCGTGACAAATGTAGCCCCGGATTTTTATTATTGTAATTTCATAGCTTTACCGCTACCTGTTTAGAGGACAAATGCGTAAGAAATAAGATAAACTATTAATATAAAATGTTATCAGTAAATATAGTTTGTCATTAAAACGTCTTTATAAATTTTATTTTGTTTGATCAAGATTGATTTATAATTGGTATATAAATTGTAAACTGAGAGCCTTAAATAACGTAGAACTTTACAAAAGGTATATTAGTCAGCAAGTATTGAAGTTAAATATAAATCCAAAGACACGGCTTTTGGGGTGAATTATTTTATTTAAAGTATAGTCCCCTGCTGGTACAGCGGTAAGTCTACGGATTCAAAACTCTAGCATGAAGAGTTCGATTCTCCTCGGTAGACTCAGGAGATAGCCCGGTGTAGTTTTGCTATACGAAAACACACACTTTAGAAAGTATATACAGTCTGGGAGAAATTTGAAAAGGTTGGAGTTTCTTCTAGCTTGCTTAGAAACACATCTTTGGATATGGGTCTTCGACGTGTGGGTGGACACACAGATTTGACTATAACATACAAGGTTAAGGTTGTGCTAATTTGTCTCAATATGTTCTCCCAAACCATCCTCATCTTAGTCTACCAGCAAGCACTGTAGCATTAATTCTTGCTTGGGTACCAGATATAAATTTAGAATTATTTGCAGTACATGTGAAGATAGCGAAGAGGCAACATGCAGGGATTTCAAAAGCAAACTTGAACCAATGCATCATCTGGAAAGAAAGGTATTTAATAACAATGCAACTACCAAAATTAAATTGTTGTCAACAACAATAAAAATATCTTATTCTTTTGTATTTCCTTATATTTGTTATTTTGTTACTGAAAACCTAGATTTAGATTACTACATGGTTATTGTTTGTTTCGAATTTCGCGCAAAGCTACTCGAGGGCTATCTGTGCTAGCCGTCCCTAATTTAGCAGTGTAAGACTAAAGGGAGGCAGCTAGTCAACCACACCCACCACCAACTCTTGGCTTAATCTTTTACCAATGAATAGTAGGATTGACTGTAACATTATAACGCCCCCACGGCTGAAAGGGCAAGCATGTTTGGTGCGACCGGGATTCGAACCCGCGACCCTCGGATTACGAGTCGAACGCCTTAACACACTTGGCCATGCCGGGCCCGTAGTTATTGTATATCACTTATGACGTGAGAGATCGCGTTTTGGTCTGGCGACGGCCATTTTAGACGCCATCTTAAATATGATGGCGCACATTAAAATACATCTAAGTCAATTAAAAATAAATACAAACCCTACAATCCGAGCGTTTTCGAAAGGCGGACCTTTCATCTTCAAGTGCAAACTGGGAATGGCTTTTAAATCAGTAATATTATTGAATTCCTCGACCTCAAAAGCCTAGATTTAGACCCACAAAAGTCATTTTTAGGTGTTGAAATATTTGCTTTTTAATTTATGGCAGTCTCCTGAAATATCATAATTTTCTTTAGGGTGACAAAGTGGCAGACGACAGAATTGAATTCAGCACCTCCGAATAATAGAGGGTGTTCGGAAAGTCACTGTGCACTTATACATTTATTAACAGACGTGTTTCAATATAGAATACAGAAGGAAAATATGAATGACAATTATAAACAATGTTAAAGTGGCCCCCCGTTGGCATCAATCCCGGTCGCACCAAACATGCTCGCCATTTCAGCCGTGGGGCGTTATAATGTGACGGTCAATCCCACTATTCGTTCGTGGCGGTGGGTAGCGATGACTAGCTGCCTTCCCTAGTCTTACACTGCAAAATTAGGGACGCCTAGCGCAGATAGCCCTCGAGTAGCTTAGCGCGAAATTCAAAACAAACAATATATATATATATATTGGTTATTTCTTTAGAAAATTGACTAGTATTTTGTAATAATGAAAACAACATTATCACTCAGGTCAAGGACGGGTTAATCAGCTAGGTGGCGTCTTTTTCAACGGTCGCCCGCTGCCTAGTCATATTCGCTTGAAAATTATAGAAATGGCTTCTGTTGGAATCAGGCCTTGTGTGATAAGTCGAAAGCTCAAGGTGTCTCATGGATGTGTGTCGAAAATTTTAAACAGATATCAGGTATGTTATTCTGTCTTTCTGTGTGTCGCGAAAAAGTCGAAGAATTTTTTGGTGGAAGATAATAATGCAAGCCCAACTAGTGATACAACTAGAAGCGTTAGTGTATATCTTTGTTTGCCAAAATGCAATTTAAATTACTTTATTAAAACTGATATACGTATTAAGTTTTTTTTTGCAGCTTTCAGTGGCACAGCTGT